>NC_139353.1:6787625-6797625 GCF_055883805.1 Amblyomma maculatum | reverse complement strand
TCTCTTTCCTTACCCCTCCTGGAGGCAGGTGTAAAGGCGACGTAATCGCGCCCCTAAGCTGCCATAGGGGCAGTAGGGTCGCTAGACAAGGAGAACTTTGATATTTTTTTGATGTGAGGATCGTATTATATTCAAGTTTCAAGTTCAAGCTTATTTCCTTTTAGCAAGAAAAGGAGGGGCCAGAAATAAAAGCTGTAAAACAGCTTGACGGGGTCCTGGCCCCCTTACAAAGTTGGCAGATCTGCAGACAGGAGAAAAAATCAATGCACATGTTTATAGCTAAACACGTTTATACAAATAAAAACGGGTAAAACTACGTACTGTTCCTTCTGTACAAACGAATAAACGTTATAAATTACAGCCGAAAGTTACAAGGAAAGAAGTTGGAAAGCACTGCTGATACAGAAAACAGTGGTACACAAAGATGAAAAAAAAAATACAAATTCATAACAGCTCTCCTCGACAATTGAAACTGATATCGTGTTTCGACACGCAAACTGGATCAAATCCGGCAAAATGTAGCTTATTCAACAATTTGGGTACAATATTATGCATTAACTGTGTATATGAGTATGTGCGAGATACTGGAACAGGATATTTTTCTTTATGTCGAGTTTGTCTGCTTCCGGGATTTTCTTTTATGCAAGTGAAATGATACCACTGCTATTTGACTTTATATGTGGTTTATAAGTCAATATTAGTCTGTAATCAAATAACTGGAACACCGAAAGTACTTCGGTGTTCAAGTTCGGAGAAAGCTCTTTGGTGGGATGGAAATAGGTTACACCAGCGATATACCGGACGGCTCTTTTTTGTAATACATGTAGTTTTGATAAATTCGTTACTCCTGTGGCACACCAAACTAGGCTACAGTACTGTAAAAGGGATAACACGAGAGCATCATATAGTAGGAGCTTGATTTTAGAAGGTAGATGTCTTATTCGAACCATGACGCCAACAGCTGATGACACTCTCGACTGAGCATAGTCAATAGGTTCATTCCAAGTCAGGTGGCTCGAATACACTCCGAGTATTTTGACCGATTCTACAAGTTCAGTTTGTTCGGTTCCTAGTCGTATGTTTATGCTGCCTGATAAATGTTTTCCTTTTCGTGAGTAACTCACAGCTTTTATTTTGCTCGTGTTCATTTTCAAGCAATTTGCTTTGGCCCAGCTATCCAAGTCAATTAAAGCGCTATTTGCTCGTTCTTCAATGTCGGTTTCCGTGATCCCGGATAAGAAGATAGTAGTGTCATCAGCATAGGAGTTAAAAATTATGCCCTGTTTACAATTTGCCATATCATTCATATAAATGAGAAATAAAAGTTGCCCGAGTATGCTCCCCTGCGGAACAACAGAGCAAATAGTTTGCAAAGAAGATTTATTGTTATTTATTTCTACGTACTGCTTTCGATTTGTAAGGTACGACTTAATAGCGCGCGGGGTGTACCGCGGTCGCCATATCTATATAATTTTGAAAGAAGAATATTATAATTTACCAAGTCAAATGCTTGTGAAAAATATATGTAGATCCCTGGTACTTTATGTTTTTTACTAAATGCTTCTATAATAATGTTTTTGAGTTAAAAGGGCCGTTTCTGTTGATCGATACTTCCTAAAACCATGCTGATAGTCCAAGAGAAAGTTTTGTCGAGAAAAATATGATGTAATTCTAATGTGCAATTTTTTTCCTATGCCTTTAAAAAATACCGGCAGTACCGAGATTGCACGGTAGTTGGAGAACACCTTTCGGTCTAATTTATGTACTGGAACAACTCGTAAAATCTGCATTGCCCTAGGAAATACACCTGTTAACAAAATTAAATTATATATAAAGTATCTTCTATTGTTGAAATAGTAATGCATTGTAGTGTTCTAACACTGTACCCTCCATCCTTAAATTTAATAATAATGTAAGGCAGAACCCCCCCTCCCCTCTTTCAAATCCCGCAGAAGATTGTCACCGTGAGCCAAGAAGGCTTTCACTTTAAGAACATAGTTTTCTTAACTGGACTCACACTGGAGCTTTTATCGATGTGTTTGTTTTTGCGCAGAATCTACTATATTTGCATATCGATTGCATTCTTGCATAAGCTTAAATAAATCACAAAAGTTCATTTTAAATCGAGGTCGGAGTTGCAACGTTTTATTTATTTATTTATTTATTTATTTATTTATTTATTTATTTATTTATTTATTTATTTATTTATTTATTTATTTATTTATTTATTTATTTATTTATTTATTTATTTATTTATTTATTTATTTATTTATTTATTTATTTATTTATTTATAATACCCTCAGGGTACAGTTGTACGTTACAGAGGGGAGGGGCGCATACAGGATAT
Organism: Amblyomma maculatum; assembly: GCF_055883805.1. NCBI lineage: Eukaryota > Metazoa > Arthropoda > Arachnida > Ixodida > Ixodidae > Amblyomma > Amblyomma maculatum. The sequence goes on along the minus strand of NC_139353.1, from coordinate 6,795,277 downwards.
ATATATAAAACAGAAGGTTAACAAAAGCGTACAAATCTGAAAAACAAAGCAAATAAAAAAGAACAAGGTACATGTGCAATTTAGGAAATTTAGGAAAACGGCATAGGTGTTAAAAACAACAATATAAAAATATAATAAGCAACAGTATACAATGTTATGCAAATAACCATACAGTAAGTTTTAAAACTAGGCAAAGAAGAAAGATTGCAGCGCGGATTTAAATTTTTGTTCTTCAGTTATACTTGTTAGTGATGCAGAGAGGTTATTCCAATCATTACAGGTGCGGGGAAGAAAGGAGTTAAAATAGGCAACTGTGTTTGTGTGCGGAATGTTTACCTTTTGACTATGGTTACGCCGAAACAAAATGTAGCATGGTGGCTGAACCCATGAGGAACGCAAGGTGGAGTTATGGTAGTATATTTTGTGAAAAAGTGAGAGGCGGGATAGTTTTCTTCGAGTAGATAACAGCGGGAGATGTAAGTATGCTTTCATATTAGTAACGCTGGCTGTCCTTTGATAGTTATTTAAGATGAACGTTAACCTTCTAGCCCAGCATATTATTTATTCAAGAATCAGAATGCATTTGCTATCCCACATACCTGTCAGTTCTTGAACGGGCGCATATGTTTAACTTCAACTGGCACATGTTCTAGTGGAGGCTGACGGGCCAATTAACTTTATTCTTATGGAAAAAAATAAAGCATGAAACACTTCATTAGTATTCTCTGATTTATCGTTTCGTTGTCATTGTTACAAAAAGCACATGTTTCAATGTTCATAAAAGGCATAGGCATCTATCCACTGATAGTTACACAAAAGCCCAAAAAGACAAAGTTTTAAATAAAGTGGTCGTAACAAAAAAACTTCGCAATGTTCACGCACGTGCTCTTCATCAGAAAGAAAAGCAGTGAAGGCAGTCAAGTTTTTAAAGGCTTGGGAGTCGAGTCCTAGACATTAAAGGGCAGCTGCATCACTTTTTTTTTTAAAGAAAGAGTTAGGAATACAGATATACAGTTTACGACCCCCTGAACACGAATACGACGTTAAATTTAGTCATAAGTGATTGCAAACTACTTTTTAATCAGAAAAACGTGCACCAACGCCGTGGGGCGTTTTGAAAGTGGCGCTCTTGCCTGTGATTGGTCAAGCGCGCCGTGACGTCAATGACGGCGTGCCATTCAGTGGTAGCGGCGGTCCAAGTGATTGTACATGCACGCACGTGCTTTTCTGTGGACGTATGCTGCTGAATATGCAACGATCACGCTGCTCAGGGGAATATGATGTTGAGCCGTACTTGTTCGAACCAGCGGCGGCTTCGGAACAAGGTGACACTGGCGGCAGCGGCGACATGACGAGCGAGGAGACAGCGCTAACCTTTTCCCGCATGGGAAGTTCACACTGGTACGTACCGCTGCGCTGCACTGCTGTATGCGCCTGTGATCCGCTCTCAATTGAACATATCTGCGTTACTCGTGCCCTAAATCTCCTGCCAGACTCGAACGATGCAGTGTCACGTCAATGCGCTTGATGTGACGATTGTAAACAATTGATGAACTCATCCAGACGAGCCGTCGCCCCAGTTTTGTTGCGTGAATTTAGTCATTTATATGTCAGCAAGAGCAGCAAAAGTCATGATCTCAGCTCCCGCAACCTCGAGTACGTATACATTTTATTCTGCCGGGATTTAGCAAATTAACGCGGGAGCGCGGTATCGACGAGAAGCCAGGCCGCTACCTTGCTGCGCGCGCGTAATCCCATTTAGAACACCGGTAAAAATACCGAAACGCTAGAACAGCTATCGGCAGTCACGCGCTGCCATGTCGCGAGTTTAGCACACTTCATTTATCTGCGCTTAACATCGCGACTTCGACCACAGACATCATGCTGCCCCGATTTCTTTTCTTAATTGGGGTAGTTGAATTTCCCAGGAACTCTCCAAGAACCTGAAAATAAGAAAATGGCCATAAGATATAAACATGACATAAGAAACTTAATTTAACAAAGCAAAGGCGAGTTTAGGATGTGCGTTCTCCTTTATGACATAGGTTTCTGACTTCCATTTTAAAAAGTTCATACTTGGCATGTGCAGGCAGAATCGGATCGCCAAGTGCAAAACGTATAGAGGTCCAAAACTGCTTGTTTTCCTGAACAAAACTTTTCATGAGCAAATAAGGGCTGCCTTTCCATCCGTCGATTCAGCGGTGTGATGACTTTTTCTGGATTGCACCGATAGCCTAATCATGAAAAAAAAAAAAAAGTCCTACTCTCTCACAGTTTTCCAGCCGCGTCAGCGGGCGCCAATGCTGAATAGTTTTACTTTCACCTGTGCATTCATCTGCCCGGCCACCCATCTGCTCCACAGAACAAAAATGTAAACAGAACAGAAGAGCACTATGATGTATTGGACCTCTTACATCTTACCTCAAGTTTTCTTCTTCTTGCGAAAGCAGCTCTTGGCGGCGGAGAGGTGCTCTTGTGTGCGAAGACAGAAGGCACAGCACCGGTTTTCAATCGCGCAGATTTGATCGGTATTCCAAACGATCGCATCAACGACAAGCTTTGGTGATAGTCACTGTCGCGAAAATGATCTGAGCAGATCACCGACGATTTTGTAGGCTTGAAATCCTTCCTCTTGACCGCGGCAACCCAAAGCGCCGATAGCTTGTGCTCCTTTGGGAATTTATGAAACGCGACATCCTCTCGGCCGCGGCATGGTCATTCTTTTCGTGAAGAACGGTGCAAGATGCACTGAAAAAGCTTGCGGTAACGTTCGCATGAAGAAAACAAGCGCGAGACAAGAAAAAGGTTGCACTGCGTAGCCTGCAAGCGACAGGTGATGCACGGCCTGCTCGGGCAATAGAAGCGGAAGAGAGGTAGACGCCGTCCTTGACGTCACTACCGCTTGTCGTACTCCTGTCGTCTGCTACTGACATCCCCCCCTCCAGCGCTGTGCACTGCGGAGAAGCCTGAACGGGGTAGCAACTTTATTCGATGATTACGTCACTATTTCAAAAGCTAAAGCCAAAATATTTCGTATACTTAACATACAAACCCTGCAGATTCGACCCTCTGAAGCGCATCAAATTCTAAAACCGGTGCAGCTTCCCTTTAAGTGTATACGCTCTCTACCCCCTTTTTCTATAGATCTCTGGAGCTGACAGACTACTTTCCTTGGCGCTCTTTCTTTCCTTTTTCTCCCATTGTTCCCCTCCTCACGTGTAGGGTAGCCTACTGGGCATCCCCTAGGTATTCCTCCCTTCCTTTCTATTCAATTCTATTCTGCTCTATTTTATTCTATTCTATTTTCTCTCTCTCTCTCTCTCTCTCTCTCTCTCTCTCTATATATATATATATATATATATCTCTCTCTCTTGTAATGCTTGTAACCAATTTTTCTTATGTATACTATAAAATATATATGTCATATTTTACTCTGCCTTGCTAAATACATCCTGGTATTGGACTAATATTAACGAATGGACGAAAATTTTAATGAGAATTTTAGTGGCATCCAAAACCTAGTTACGGATATTTAGGTGGATGTTCTCCTATTCGTAAATAATCATGACAAAAACCATTGACGATAACTAGTTGCGGAAAGGGAAAATCTTGTATATAATGTTTTCGTAAAAATGTAATTCTCAAATATGTGATGTATAATACAAATTATCAATGCGGAGGTGCAACCTGAATTCGACCTAAGTAATCTTTAAAAAGCACAATGGTTTAATGTAGTTACACCGGTAACGAGTGCGAAAGCCCTGTTCACTCGGTGCATTTGTGTTGGCCAATATTCGGATGCCCCAGACAAATTTTGCGTGCAGCCCGGTCCTAATTTAGGTACGACCGTGGTCATTATACTCAGATATCAGCTGTGGTTCGGCTTGGCCGAGATACTACTGTGTAAACCGTCTTCTTCCTCTCGTTCTACCTGCATCCACGCACACAGGAAGGAATGCAAAACGTTTCTTAAGTAGATTACATTATTTTGTAACAAGTTGTAAACGAAAATATTCGGTGCAGTTGCTCATATCGCAGTGTGACTTTCAGTCCATACTTTCACGTACAACGCGTATCCAGCGAATTCGGTTGAAGAAAGATACGAGATTGCGTTATTTTCGCGTAGGCAAGCCATGAATAAACGCCACTTGTAGCGCATCCTGGAACGTGTTGGCGTTGTTATATACGCGCATAGATGCTGTTGCAAGCCAATATGTCGGATGTTTAAAATAGAATAAGCAGTTTGCTTCTTGCTCGGAAACCCCTCAAACGTGAACACACGTCACGCGCTCTATTGGTCGGTCGCAAAGAAAACACTGAGACTGAATCGCAACCGTACTCATACCTTTCGCAAATTGCAGCGTCAGGCGGCGAAATTCCCACTATATAAAACGAGCCTAATTTATCATTGTGAAGTAGGTCTACCTTACGCAGTAGACATCCACCGGCTGATTGCCCGTGGTAACTATACTTAATTTGTGTCCCCGCTTGAACATCCTCTCTTCCCCCTTCCCTCCCTGCCCCCTTCCGACCTCTCCTAGATTGATTTAAGCTTGCTCTGGCAGCTCGTCATGATTTGCTAATTAAAAAGTGGGCAGTTATTCAACCTGGCAGAAGAGCGGAGGAATGTTATAGGTACCTATTTCTTCATCAAAGCAATCGGAAATATAACAGCCGCTATATATATATATATATATATATATATATATATATATATATATATAATTCATCAGTGCATTACGTCTCCTCTTAACGCGTCTCCTCTCTTATATATATATATATATATATATATATATATATAATTCGTCAATGCATTAAGTCTCCTCTTAACGCGTACAATACGAAGCTTTCACCGCCCCCTTACAGTTATGCGTCTTGACTTCCTCAACTTCCCAACTGTAGGAAACACTGGGAACACAACAACACGGATCTATTTTCGGGTGTTAAGGAAAGATCAGAAAAAAACGGGGCGACACGCTAGAGAATGTACGTAATTTAAAACCAAACAATTACCAAACTGATTCTTTCGATGCAAATGAAGCCGCTGTTTTCCCTTCGCAGAAAACATTGCTGCACGGGCGGAGAAAGCTGGAATTCTTTCAGAAGAATCCGCCAAAGGTACGTAGCAGACTTCATATCCTGAACTGTCATCTATCCCAGTTGTTGGCCTATACTTTAGCATTAACTTCAGTACCTTCCTAAGTTATTTTGTTGTTGTTGTCGTTGTTGTTGTCTTGAGTTATCTATATACTTTGTTATACATAATTTTTTTACGATAAAGGCTTTGTTACGATTCCCGCCTGCGCCCACGATTTATTGAAACACTTTATGTCTTGCATGCATTCACTGTGAAAAGCCCTTTGACTTGTTCCTGTTAAAAGAACCTGAAAGGACGAATTTATAGCCAGACCACACTGAACAACCGCCGCCATAGCTTAGTTCATAGATCGCCGTACGCGACGTACGCAGGTCATTGGTTATGATTCCAATAATTAAGGGCTTTCAGTTATTTTTCTTCTACTTTATAATGCATTATTTTTAGGTATAAAATTATCACCCAACATATATATATATATACCGTTGAAGAATGTTAAATTTCAAAAAAAAACACATAGCATTTCTTTCCGCTTTCATTGGTTTCAATGACGATAAGGTCCCTTCGCAAATATGTCGTCATGAATGCCTCATTTACCTTTCCTGCACAGTTCAGCAGTTAGTCTAGGGTTTCTATTCTGACACTCATACAGGATTATGTGCATAAATGCTCTAACACCGCAGTCACCTTTATCGTTCGATCCCGATACACGTCGCACCCACGGTGATACAGGGCGCTCTGCGTCCGCCGCTATGGGCAAAGATGGCACTTTTAACACGGATGTTAAAGTTACACATACGCAGTACAGTGCCCTCAGAAGTAGAAACTTGGTCTGATGCTGTCATAGCACCACTGACAGAGTGCCGCTAATTTTTCATTAGACCGCACCCACAGAATAATACAGATAAACATTTCCTTTCGTTTTCGCATCTTTCGATAAGTATTCATTTTCCTAATATGTGAATCTAATTGGCCCCTCCCTTCGTACCACTCTTTTTGCTCAATAACTAAACGGAGATTATGACAAACATGATTACGTAATTGAGAGTACACCTGTTTATTTTTTTCCAGACTCACATACCAGCACCATTTTTATAAACATAGTATGTGCTCCTGGACGCCAGAGACGAAGAGGAGAGGGGGGGGGGGGGGGGGGGGGTGCAAAGCCGGTTTTGTTCATTGATTATGCAGTAACATCCCAAGGCCGCTCGGGATATCAGGGACGCCGCAGTGAAATGCTCCGCGTAATTTTGACCCCCCTCGATTTCTATAACGCGCACTGAAATATCACAGCCAAATCAGAAACCGGCTCTGCTAGCTCTTGTTTACCTGTATTCCTATTTAACCCTACTTTACATTCAGCCTATCCACCGACTGCAGAATGATCGCATTTTTCGTGGTTTGAAAACAACCAAGCAAGTAGCGAAAAAGAAAAATCTTAAACACCAAAGCCTAGCAAGCTCAAGAATAGGCATAAATTGCAAACACTTTAAAATCGAGTCTTGACCCATAGATGACTGGTGGATTAAACTTCTTTTTACATTTGCTGTTGTTTTAGTAACATTTTTAATAGCGTCACCCTAAACATTGACCTCTCAAAATGTTATCCTTCGAATTCTGCGTTGTCAACTACCGGGTGCCCTCAATGAGTCTGCTTTTTTCTTTTTTTTTTTTCGTTTTTTTACATTGCAACCTACAGAGGAACTCGACTTCGAGACCTACTGCGCACCCCCGGCAGACCGCGGACCTTGCAAGGGTCACTTCCCCAGCTGGTGGTACAACGCCCAAACTAGTCCGTGCGAGCAGTTCGTCTACACCGGTTGCGCGGGGAACGAAAACAACTACGTAACCAAGGAGGATTGCGAGCGTACGTGCGTGAGGGAAAGCGGTGAGTGGTATCCTACTTCAGTCTGGTCGTGCGTTCGTGGCCGCCTCTGCGAGCGGCTTAGGTGAGTGAAATAACATTGGAACCTTGAAGTTTCACCGGAGCCCTTCAGTGCCATCTTCCAACGAAACTGCAACGAAAGAGTAGCGTGGCAAGAAACGAGTGAACTTCCTCCTGTATATATGTGCGTGTTTTCGAAAGACACTGTTTATGTGACATGTTTTCAGGCTGCAAAATAGCCCATGCCCCACACCTTCCGCAGTTAGTAGAACAAGCGAATCCGCAACATTGGTGAGTCGATGATGGGGAATGAACTCGTAAGATTTATTGACAGAATGGCGGTGCAGGCATTCAGAAATAGCGGCAATAGCGGTAGGAAATCGACGATTGCTTAAGTCGCAAAACGCGCATAAAATCAACGAGAAGTGCTGATACGGCCCACAGACTCGAGCAATGCTGAAGGCGACCGGCAACTATATTGGGCGTTAATTGCGGAATACAAATTAATCTAAACGCCTGCCACGAGTACTTCTGGATAGAAGATTTAACACAAAGTATTGATTGTTTTTGTGGAAGCAGATACAAGCACTGAGCAGCGCAGATTACATGCGGCGTCAAATGTTTCCAAGGGTTCGTACCCTTCGGCACTGCTTGTAGATTTATCATCCTGTG